>NW_021635196.1:0-28585 GCF_004799145.2 Neltuma alba
GATTTTAAAAGTTTCCGTGAGTCTGAGTTAATATGATTTGGGCTTATTCATTGCTAAAGGATATTTTGATTCCTCATAAATTTCTCAAAGCTATACAGCTTCTTCATCGTTGTGGGGGTACGCATTGACAGTATAAATTTATGGACTTCGCTAAGATTGCGTGGTCTGCGCTGATGCTTTCATTAACGTAATTAGCTAAGTTACGTAAAGGAGGGGAGCAATCACAAAAGGAAAAAGAAGAAGAGAAATTTCACAATTAATGGCCAATGTTATGGCCTAAAAGAACAGGAGAAAGCATCAGAAAGATTAAAAAAAAAAAATTTCATAATTCACCCGCAGCTCTTCACAGTGGAGCACATTGACATTCTCATGTTTTCTCACCTTCCAAGGCCTTTGATCACTTTCTGAACCAATTATGTTCATCCCCAGCCAATAATTCCTCTTGCCCTTTGTAATCTGTTTCTGTTGTCAAAAGAAGTTTAGATTCATTGGAAATGCCACCAAAACCTGTCATGCCCTTCCCTCAAGATTAGAACTTGAACGGCTAGGTGACAGTATGAGATAATTCCATAAAGCCAGATATGTTGGCATTATTTCATTCTTCAATGGGGCTGCTTTTTTTTTTTTTGGATATTTTTGGAAGCCGGCAGTGTGTTGACGAGTGACATAAACGAAGCTTTTAGACAGATCAATCTTTTATATATAATATAGAATCTATAAGAAATGAACAATTCATAAGCTATATATAAACAGGTACGCTTGCTTCATATTTTTTGCAAATCATGGACTTGTAATCCGCTTCAAACTCATGCACTTTAACTCAGAAAAATTGGTTAGCAGTAACTTGACAGTAAAAGAGCAGGGTATGTGAATGTGTTTCTTTTCTTTCCTTGAAAGGTGAGAACCAGTAATAAACCAAACGGATCCTTAAATTTCATACCTTCAAAAGCTGAAATGGTGGGGTATGGATCCCACATGGTGCAAGGAGGCCGGACGACAAGCGTTTTCATCAGGCCAAAACGCGTTTTGGAGCCAAATGGCAAAATCTGGGTTTGCAATTAGTCGTATGGTCACAATCATACCCCCTCTATAGGAATAGTGATTTAGAATTCGATAGCTACCAGCAACAGTGAAGAATGATATTGTAAAGTGCAAAGCTAAAGTAAATCTGATGCATTCGCATAGTATCATAATGAAGGTTCTCAAGAGTATTGAAACTCAGATGCAGGTTTTATTGTTGTTCTGGTCTTCATTTTGTTTTGGTTTTGTTTTTGTTTTTGGCTAACAGGTGTTTAATGTGTGGTGCTGGTAATATAGATTTAGATGTTTGATAATTCAGTAGGAACTTGGCTTCCTAAAATTTGAATTTTGATAATCATTTTCCTTCTACAATCAATAAATTCAAAGTCATGTGTCATGTCTATGTAATTGTTTTCAGCATGTTACCTGAACATAGGAATCATTTTCATTTATATAATCATACTTTTAAAAAGAAAATTGACACTCTGTATTAAAAAAGAGTAACACGAGAAATTAATTATGCATAAAGTTTATATATTATTTTCATCCATTTTCTTCTATTTGTTTGATTGTGTACATTGGTTTTTATAAGTGTCAAGAATCAAAAGGAAACAGTGAAATTGAAGAGTGATATATAACAAGAAAAATCGCAACAAAAACCAGCTGAAATAGAAAAATTGTAAATAGAGACTAATTACAACTTCAGTATAAATTTTGACAATAATTTTTATAAACGAATTGTTATGTGCAATTTTTTTAGGGTTTTTTTTTTGCAATTATTCCTATTATATATATTCCCTAAACCGTTATAATTACATGCATAGATATTTCATAACTTTCACTGAAGTATAATCATAATCTTCTATCAAATGAACCCTGAACAGGAACATTTGATCCGGATATTCTGAAGTTTTATTTACTCTTCTGTATTTAATATATAATCTAATTTGAGAGTTAACGTTAGTCTTATATATAAGATTCATTTCATAAGTTTATCAATTTTTTTTTCATATCAATCCAACCCTATTGATATTCTTTCAACAGAGAAAATCAAAGGTGATTAGAATGTTTTAGAAAAAATATATTACATTAACTAATTTAACAAATATTTTTAATCTACTTAAATTATTTAACTAACTTTAGGTAGAGGAGCAATTGCTTTTGTCTTTTGGGTGAAGCAGAACTTGCCAGCTCATTTAAAGTTTAAAATATTTGCTAGACACTATCCTTTTTATTCAGTATACAAGATGTGAAGATAATGAATTCTATTTTGGGTAAAGGGACAAATTTGTCTATTGCAATGTCAAAAAAGACCACCAAAAATGCATATGAATATTTGAGAGCGAAGCATAAATGCAATCTCCCTTAATTTTCTTAAACATCGTTACTTTTTTATTCTGTGGGACCCACTTTGTCAGCTCATCTCTCTTAACTTTGTCAATCCCCCCCACAAATCCTCTCTTTCCCCACACCATGCTCCACGTCCAACCCCTCTCAACTTTGTAGGTCTCACTCTCATCCTTCCTCTCTCTCCTTCTCTCTATCCCCACACCGCGCGCCATGGTCTGATATAATCTGTCGACTAAACGTATCAAGCACGCCTACGATAATTCCGCTTCACTGTTGTTGACTTTTTGGTGGAAAGCAAAACGATGACAGCAGAGAATGGCATCCTTCCTAGAGACTTGATTATCGTATACACTATACTGGTGGCAGTGGGAATTGATAATGGGGGATTAGAGATGAGGACCGTGATGGGATGGTGATCTCAAGTTTGTGATAAGTATATACTCCTCCGGTCCTTAATATAAGACCCATTTAACTAATTTGATTAGATTAAGAAAGTTAGGTAAGTTAGTTAATTATAAAAAAAGTGACACATTTTTCCTAAAACACCATAATCATCTTTCTTAATACCCCCTCTCCCTCTTCTATTTGATTATGGTTGAGGGAGTATTCATAGGGGTAGTTTAGAGAAAATTGATAAATATGAGAAATGGGTCTTACATTTAAGACCAAAACCAACTCAAGAATTGAGTCCTATATTAAGGACCGGAGGAGTACATCATTATGGTGGCTGATGCTCTTTTTTAACATTATAATAGGTAAATTTGTCTTTTTACTCTTCTACTTTTAACATAAAAATATTAAGAATATTTCAAAAGTATCTAAAATTTGTTTAAAAACTTATTGCAACTTATTTTCAAAAAAATGCATTTTTTTTAAACGGGATGTAACATATATGTTGAAACAGGTTATAGCCAAACACGCAGTCGATAAAAATTTGTAACTCTGCTTTTGACTTGTTTAGAGCTCTGTCTCTAATCCTTCTATATTTAATTAATATTACCTCCGTGCTTAGTATAAAAACTAATTAAAAATTTAATTTAGTTTTAAATATAAAATTTTTAATTTATTTTGTTTCTTATAATTATTTATTTTACTTCCTGATTAATTTTCACAGTAATTGTAAAAATTATGTATTTTTCAATACACATAATTAATAAAAATATATTAAAAATAGTGTTTATTATTTATAAATAATTGATTCAATTAATTTTTTAATATTCATAAATTAGCCATGCGGAGTTGAGATAATTTAATTCTGGCAAAAAAAATATATTACTTTTAAGGGAGGTTGAGGGAAGTCAGGACCAGAAATACCCTTATCTACCATGTCGAAATTGATCGCTATCTTCGCCATCAGAGTATGTATCAAAAGCACCATCATCATCAAAAGAGACGACGGGCGGTGAGAATTCGGCCTTCGGCGACACCCAAAAAGGTCTTCTCTTTACCCTGCCGCTACCGGTGGTGGAGATGACCGAATTCGAATTTGGGCTCCTCCACTTTCATATTTCTATAGTTAAAAACCTCAACAAAAATATCCGGTTCTAAAAATCCAAAAATATGGACGCACACTATTTTTTGACAATAATTGGAATTGCAGAGGATATTCCAAAGCATCTCGAAAGTTGGAAAAGTTGCACCGGAAAAAAGGGCGAAGACAATGAGAGCGAGAGATGTTGAATGTGATTGAAAGAGATCAGAAATAACAGCTTGGGAACTGAGTTTAGTGAAGCTATGAACAAGGGCCTTGTGCTTGATTGGCGGACTGCAGCAACGGATTGCGCTGCGTGTGTGAGGATTCTGGAGGACTTTGTGGCCAAAATCAAAGCAATCATCAGATGCTATGCTTTTGAAGTGATAACAATATCGCCACAAAGTCCTGGAGGTCTGACAAAGGGACTGGCCAGGCTTTGTAAGGAGTCAAAATGGACATGTTACTCTAAAAATTGACAGTAGCGTCCGAAATTGTTTGACCACCGAAATCCTATCCTTGTTTAGCCACCCAAATTTTATCCTACCGAGAATTCTCCAAAATTTAATCCCATACATGTGTAAGTTTAATTTGTTAATCCCATCCAAGATTTTAAATCAGTCCAAAGGAAATGGGGAAGAATTTATCAATAAAGTTGTCAGTATCAGTAAAACTTCTCATGTTAATGTTGTTACCCTTCTTGGATTTTGTTTGAAAGGTGAGAAGAAGGCTCTTATATATGAATACATGTGCAATGGATCTCTTGACAAATTGATTCGGAATAAGGCAAATAAAACTAACTTGTCATTGACTTGGAAAAATTTGTTTCAAATTGTAATTGCACAACTCGAGGGCTTGAATACTTGCATAGAGGATGCAACACTCGAATTCTATATTTTGACATAAGCCACATAATATCCTTTTGGATGAAAGCTTTTGCCCTAAGGTCACAGATTTTAGACTTGCTAAACTTTGTCCTAAGAAAAAAAGAGAGCATTATTTCACTTTTAGAAGCTAGAGGAACTCTTGAGTATCTTGCACCAAAAGTTTGGAATAGAAATATAGGTGGGATTTCATATAAATATGATATTTACAGTTATGGAGTGATGTTATTAGACATAGTTGGCGTGTTGAAGGATGTGACCATGGAATCCTATTTCCTAACTTAGAATTATGTTCTATTTATGATAAACTGGAGCAAGGCAAAGATTTGGGACAAAGTAAGGCAAAGACCACTGAGGAAAACAATATTGTCAGAAAAATAACCATCGCGGGTCTGTGGTACATACAATCATTTCCAACTCAGAGACCTATAATGAATAGAGTGATAGAAATGTTAGAAGGAAGCCTTGACTCACTGCAAATGCCGCCAAAGTCAATTACACCTTCCATTCAAGACGAGAAGTAGAAGTTTTGAAGAATGACAAATAAAGACCTTACAAGAAAATTAGTGTAAAATGAAGACTTGTAAATTATAAAAATAAAAGTTTGTGTAATAAACTTTGTAGTTCAAGTAATAGCCATGTTCTCATTTCACATTAATTTTGTTGGATGATCTTAACTGTCATTCTCTTTAGAATTTCCGCCACGGCTCTTATTAGAGCAATGTATGTGTCTATTATCAAATCCCATATATTGAGGCCTTGGAAGCTCTCCCCTAGATTCTGACTATGATTCCCAAAAGTGAATTGCTTAGCATCCTTTTTGTTCTTCCAATATCAGTAAAATAATCTTTAGCCAGATTCCAAGTGACATATAATGTCTTTAGAAAGCTAGTATCAAACATCTCTCGGGCATGCATCATTATACCAGTGATGGGTATCATCTTGGCAAAAGTTGTTAATGAGAAATGGGTCAAAACATTTATAACTGAACTGTAAATCTATTGTATTCAACTATTCATATATACATGTAGCCATGGAAAGGGAATGATGTTACTGCTGGAAATTAAAGGGCCCCAGAGCGAAAGAAGATTTTTGTACAGTTGATTTTTATCAAATGTACTAATGTATTCTTATATCTATTATTTTGAACATTCTTACTTTCAAAGATAATTCAAATATTGAATTAGTATATTCTATTCCTTTATGGAATTCTTTTTTTTTTTTTTTGGCCAGATGCAAGTCAAGTCTTTGAGAGAGGACTATTTTGTGGCCGTGTGGAATACGCATTTAACAGTCAACAATACATCTCTTCCATCACCTTAAGACAAACCAATGCATTAATTCCTTTTCAACATTTAATATACCTTTTTTTTTTTCAAATTGGGGGGAATACCCATTACAATTTTATTGATGAAGAAACCTGATAAATTTTTATACACAGAAAGTATTAATAATTTGCAATTTTGTTCATACGGATGATGGTACTTTGATTTATGTTTTTTAACTGGGAAATTTTTAGGGTTAATATAATCTTTAATCTCAAGTTTGTCCTCATTTTGGTTTGATTCTTCAAGTTTCAAACCATAGGTATTAATCCCTTAAAGGGTAAAATAGTCCAGATTTTTATTGGATTATAGAGATTAATATTTTGAATAGAAAGAAGCTTAAGAGACCAAAATTTATGATTTGAAACTTGAGAGATCAATCCCAAAATAAGGACAAACTTATTAAAGGACCCAAAATTGTATTAGCCCAAATTTTTAATGGGAGACTTTTGCTCAATTTTCTCTTCTTTTTCTTTTCTTTTTTTTCGTTTGTTTTTCTTCTTGTTTTAGGCCTCTCGTTCCCACTATCCATCCGAGTAAGCCTTGGGAGACTACTTACAGCCGGTAGTTTTCTGATCTGTAGTCTGCTGAAGTGCTATTGTAGCAATTTCATGGAGAGTTTGGATTTGAATCATCTATGACTTATTGGTCCTTTCCCTTGAGATTCGAACTTAAATGACTAGATGACTGAATGAGATAGTTCCCTAAGACCAGATTTGTTGGCATTATTTCATTCTTCAACGGGGTGCTTTTCTTTCCATTTTTTTAATATTTTTAAAGCCGGCAGTGTGTTGAGGACTGAGACAGACGCAGCTTTTAGACAGAACAATCTTTTATATATAATATAGAATCTATAAGCAATGAACAATTCATAAGCTATATAAAAACAGGTATGCTTGCTTCATATTTTGTGCAAAACATGAACTTGTAATCTACTTCAAACTCACTAGCGTTAACCCAGAAAAATTGGCTAGCAGTTAGTCCACGGTAGAAGAGCAGTGTATGTGAATGTGTTTCTTTTGTTCCTTGAAGGTTAAAACCAGTAAACCAAAGGGTCCTTAAATTTCAAACTTGAAAAGTTGAAATCGTGGGATTTGTGCCCCACATGCATGGAGTAGGGCCAGTCACTGGTGCAAGGAGGCCGGCGACAAGCAATTTCATCAGGTCACAAAGCGCGCGTTTTGGAGCCAAAAGGCGATCTGGGTGCGCAATCCCGTCGTATGGTCATAATCTTACCCCCTCTATGGTCTATAGTCTATTCAAATGAGATGTGACAAAATTTGGGTTCCTTAAATAATAGCGAAAAACTTCCTCCTTTTTTTTTTTCCAAAGATCCTCAAACATGATTCTTCCTTCATTTTTCCCGTTGAAAACGCATGTAGCTAGTCAGGCCACATCTGAAGCTGAGAGGTGGTTTCCTGATTGACATTTTGAGTAAGGCCCGATAGTCTCTAATATGCAATTGTATATCAAGGGCAAAAATGACATTTGATGGGGATTGGTCGAATTGAAAATCTCTGTGTAATGCCATTCTGTGAATGACTTTTATTCCATGAAAATTGTACTCCTCCGGTTCTTAATATAGGATGTAATTGTTAAGTTGATTTTGGTCTTAAATATAAGACTTATTTCTCATATTTATCAATTTTTCTAAATTACCCCTATGGATATTACCTCAACCATTATCAAATAAAAAAGGGAGAGGGGATATTAAGGAAGATAATTGTGGTGTTTTAGAAAAAACATGTCTTATTTCTTATAATTAACTAACTTACCTCACTTCCTTAATCTAATCAAATTAGTTAAATATGTTTTATATTATCACCGCAGAAGTAATATATATTGCCTTATTACTCAAAGCATGCTTGTGTTTCGTTTAACTTTGATTTATAGCCCTGTGAGAGTTGTTTCTTGATAGCCATTCTCTGCAATGATCATACTGTACAAGGGTCCGCCTTCTGTTGTTTTACGTCAGCTTCTCTTCAAGACCTTCTTCTTCGTTCCCATTCTCTTTTATGTTACCGCTGCAAATGAACAATTTTCAGCTTGCAAGCCTTTTAGCTGCGGAAACGTCATCAGTCTGAGCTTCCCTTTCTGGGTCGACTCACTGCCTGCTTATTGTGGTCATCCTAAGTTCAAGCTTCATTGTGACGGAGACAATGTTACTATCAACATTAATTCCCAGACTTTTAGGGTAATCCATGTTAACTCCGCTGCTAGAACTCTTACGATTGCAAGAATGGATTTGTGGGGTACCAAGTGTTCCAATCAGTTCACAAACATCACGTTGGATTATTCTTTCTTTGACTACACTCCCAATGATGAAAAATCTACTCTATTATACGGCTGCCACCCTTCAAGCAATGCCACTCTGAATTCATCAACTGCTGTGAGATTTGATTGCCCCTTACATGGTATTCCTCGTGAAGCATACTTTTTGTGGACCAACAATTGGACCAGGACTGGTCTGGGGTGTAGAACTAGCATCACTGTTCCTGTTCTGGGTGTGGCACTGAGAAGTTTCATAGATCCTGGTGATGTTATAGATCAAGGTTTTGGGGTTAAATGGGAACTGAAAGGAGGGTGGTGTGATGATTGCAGAATTTCAGGTGGAAGATGCGGTTACAACGTAAGTCTGGATGAATTTACATGTTTCTGTCCCGATGGGGTTTGTTTTGCTGATCGATTAGAAGAAGAAGCAGCGCCAGCACCCTGGCCGGAACCAAGGCCTTCTCGTTCTTCAGGATCATCAACAGAGGGTATGTGTTCTTTTTCCCATAGCTTCTAGTTTTGATTAGATTCCTCTGCTTCTTAATGTGTTTTGGATGGAGACATCAGATTTTCTGATGACAGTTAATGAAGTAGTTTGCCATTCACATTTACGTAACTAAAGTAACCATCAGGAAATAAATTTATAGATATCAGCAACGAAATTAATCTAAGTGTTACATTTATCCTCTGTAGCAACCAATTTTGTGAAGATAATTTCATTATCGTCTTCACCTCAGTCAACCGGGGTTTATTTTCCCTTTTACTATTGTGTACACAAATATAATACTATGTCCGGTCTTTAATATAAGAGCTAGTTTAATATTCAATTTGGTTCTAAATATAAGGCCCTAATTCACTCGTCTTTCATATTTATCTTTTTTTTTAAGGTAATACTTATAGTAGTTGTATATATTAAGTGTTTCATTAAATGGTAATTCTAGGTAAAACATATGATTAACATAGTATTTTAGAAAAAATAATACCTATTTTATAAATAACTAGCTTAACTAATTTTTTTAATCTAATTAAATTAGTCAACTAGATTTCTATATTAAAAAGTGGGCGTAGTAAGTAGGATAGTCAAGTTGCTGAATTTGTCTGCGTGACCTTTGAGTCTACATTTATCTTCGTCATCAAACAATCGGTCAGGGTCCTCAAATCATAGTTGTCTTTCAACTCGTCTCGCAGTCTTTTGAATGGCTTATAATAATCACGAGTTAGATAAGAAAGTTAAAAGACCTTACAAATTTTGTTGTCGTTCTTTAATTATTAAATTATGACGATTATAATGACTTGATGAAGTGGTAAATTATTTATCAAATTGTTATTTTTTTTCATATTTAGGTGTGTTAGGATTATAGTTTTGATGATAACAAAGTCAGATAATTTGGGTTAAGTATTTTGATCGATCAACTGATCGATCAATCGTTTATCGCTAAGGTTTCAGATAATTGTTCAAGTGTAAATCAGGTTTATAGTAGGTATTTGGATCGAAGAACTATTCGATAAGTAATTAATCGATAAAGTGATCGATTATCGCTAACGTGGAAATCACACAAGAGTATGGTTAATTATCGATCAACTGATCGATAATATCAGATAAACAATCGAGTTACTGATAAGAGAACCAAATCTGAAGTGTATTTATCGATCACGTGATCGATAAATCAGTTATCAATAACGACTTCGATAAAAGGTAACACAATCTACTTGTTCTGCACATTAATTCTGTTACCAATTTATCGATCATATTCTCGATCATTTGTTTATCGATCACGTGTTCGAACATTATGCTCTAACTCTCTGAATGCAGGTAATCAACTTCACTGATGGATCGATAACCTTATTGATCATAAAATTATCGATCACATGATCGATAATTATGTCTTTATCTACTCTTATTTAGTTTTCCTGCAACCAAATTATCGATAACATTATCGATAAATTTAACTTGTTTGCATAAATAACTTTTCACATAACATGATCGATAAAGAGTCTAAGGATTGCTATATTCACATTAACTTATGTTGAACTATTTTCGATCACCTAATCGATCACTGTTTTTCGATAATATGATCGATCATTCAATTCCCTGAAACTCATGTTTTCACAAAACGTGATCGATAATCAGTTTCTTTGTCTTACAGGATTAAATTTCTCTTCTCACTTTATTCGATCATTTGTTCGAATATTCATTGATCGATCAACTGTTCGATCACTTCAGATAGTCTGTGTCTTTCATTGAATATATTCATACCCATGGTTTATCGATAACATTATCCATCATACATTTATCGATAAGTTGTTCGATCATCAATGACTGAAGTTTCATTTCAATAACATTTGAATTATCGATAATCTGTTCGATCAAACAAGTGTTCGATCACTTGTTCGATCATGGAACGATTTCCTTTTGCTATGATAATTCTTAGAGTCAATGATCCAACACTTGATCGATAATATTGGTGAACTAATTCGAAAAGTCTTCATTCTGTTTATCGATAACCTGATCTATCATCAAGTAATCGATCATCTCTTCGATCAAACTAAACCAGAATGACTTTCTGCTCTTCTTACAGATAAATGATTTCGTCACAAATCTTTGAATGATAAATTTGTTTCTCTTCTTGTTCATGATTAAAGTATTCACCGCAAGACTCTCATTTGCTCAAAGCTTAAAATATGCAGATTAATGAAAACGAGTGCAACGGCTCTTCAACGGGATTACGTAGACTGCGACCTACAGTGTCAGAAGCTCAGACGCATTAATGGCGGAGCCGTTGAAACCAGCGAAACACGCAAACGGAGTCACAACGGCTAGAAGCTCTTCCGTCTAACGGCTACTTAACGATATCAACTATAAAAGGCGCGAAGAAGCATTAATGAAGAGATTGAATACCGGAACTACCACCTGCGATTATTTAGTCTAGCATTCAATACTCTGTTTTTCACGTTACTACCGAGCATCAGTGTTTATCATTAAATTCACTCTGTAAGAGAGCCAATTACTACTCTTATTAAAAACTTGAGTGATACTCAAGAGTGTGGACTCTTGAGAGGGCTTGTATCCTTACGGGAGTAAGGGGGAGTGATTGAGCGATTCAATTACTGTACCGAGGCACCAAGAGCCCTGTCGATCTTGGAAGATAGTGAAATACTCAGAGGTGTTCTGGGGACTGGAAGTAGGTCACGTGGTTTAGACCGAACCAGTATAAATCTTGTGTCTCCTCTCTGCGGTTAAATTTCTCCTTACTCTGACTCTCTGTTTTTATTCAATACTGTCACGCATTTGATTTAAAATTTTTGTAACTCACCCAATTCACCCCCTCTTGGGTGAGATTGTTTCTAACATTTGGTATTAGAGCAGGTCTCTTCACTAAGGATTTAACAGTCCGAAGAGAGATCAAATGGCAGGATTTGGAGATAGCGTGCTACCCGAAGGATGCTCAACATCTAAACCGCCAGGCTTCAGTGGAGAAAATTATACCTTCTGGAAAATGAGGATGAAAATCTTCATCAAGGCCACAGAGTATGGTTTGTGGGACGTAATAGAACACGGCAACTATGTCCCGATGAACACAATAGATGGCCAGCAAGTACGCAAGAGTCCCAGGGAGTTCGATGAGGAAGATAAGAAGCTGGTGACTCTAAATGACAAAGCTATCAACATACTCACGTGTGCGCTTAGTCAGAGGGAATACTTCAGAGTCTCAAGTCTGGAAACCGCGAAGGAAATGTGGGAGGCTCTGGAGATAGCTCATGAAGGAACCACCGGTGTAAAACAGAGTCGAATCAACACTCTCACCACCGAATTCGAATTATTCAGAATGAAGGAAGGAGAGAGTATCCGAGATATGGAAGTCAGATTCTCACATCTCATAAACCACCTCACTGCACTTGGGAAGAAATATAGTCAAGAAGATCAAGTGAGGAAAATACTGAGCGGTCTCACAAAAGAATGGGAACCGAAAGTAACAGCTATTGAAGAAACCAAAGGAGAATCCATTGGTTCTGTCGCAGCACTGTTCGGGAGCCTCGCTGAATATGAGAGCAAGCAAAAATACAAAAAGGAGATGAATGAGAAGAACCGGAAAAGCATCGCTCTTAAAACTCAAGAGAGCGAAGATGATAATGAAGATGATCTTGATGATGATGAAATGGGCCTTATAGTCAGAAGGTTCAAGAAATTCTACAAAAACAGAACCGGAAAGAAGTTTCAGCCGAAACGCAGAATTTCTTCATATCCGAACGAACCAAAGGATCCAATCATTTGCTTCGAATGTAAGAAGCCAGGACATATCAAGGCGGAATGTCCCCAACTCTCCAGAACGAAGGACAAAGAAAAGAAGAAAGAAAGAAAGAAAGAAGAAAGAAAGAAGAAAGCCTTCGTCACATCAATCTGGGGAGATAGCTCTTCCGATGAAGAAGAAGGAAGTGATGATGAAGAAGACCGCTAACATCTGTCTAGTGGCCCAAGAAAACGAGGAATCAGAAACAGACGAGGTAATAATTTCTGAACCATCTTATGATGAATTACAGTCCGAATACAATGCTTTACATTTAGAATTAGTAAGAATTGCAAAGGAGTTAGTAAGTTCTAAGAAAAGGATAAAGTTTTTAGAAGATCAACAATCAAAAGTTGAAGTCAATACAGACTCGACTTCGACTTGCAAAAGTTGTGAAAAGAACGAAAGAAAGATTAAAGATCTTACCAGAACCTTAGAAAAATTCACTAAAGGTAGCGAAATGCTTAAGGTGATCCTAGGAGCTCAACGGTGCTCTATGGACAAAACTGGTATAGGATACGATCCAACCCAAGATAAATCGAAAGGAAAGAAAAAGAGTAGTGGTAGATCATATCTTACATATTTTAGAAATTCTGTGCACTCTCAAATCCATTTGCACTTTGCTCTCACTGCAACCGTAAAGGCCATTCAACTTCTTCTTGTTACTATAAGAAGAAAGGAGATTACGGAACATTAAAATGGGTGCCCAAAGGTACTTATGTACCAAAATAACTCATACTAACCAAAAAGGACCCAAGAAGGTATGGGTACCTAAAACATGATTGTAATTTTGCAGGTATGTCTCAAGGCATCCAGAACAAATAAATGGTATATAGACAGCGGATGCTCCAGACACATGACGGGTGACACTGAGAAGTTTACATCACTCAAACCAAAAGACGGAGGAAAAGTAAGCTTCGGAGGAAACCAATCGGGAAAAATTGCTGGAATTGGAGAAATCGGAAGTAGCATAGGCATGAAGGTCGAAGACGTGTACTACGTGGAAGGTCTATGTCATAATCTCCTCAGTGTCAGTCAGAGTGCGGACAAAAACAACTGGGTGATCTTTGATTCTGAAGAATGCTTAATCATAAGCAAAGATGACCTACCCTTGAAGAAAGAAGAATTGAATACAAAGCTGAGAGCTCCGAGGGACGGTAACTGTTATACACTTCAAATTGATTCTAAAACTTCTGAAAACTGTTTTATTAGTAAAAAGGAGGAAAGTTGGATTTGGCACAAACGACTTGCACATGTCAACATGAATCAACTTTCAAAATTAATAAAAAGGGATCTAGTTGTTGGTTTACCAAAAATCCAGTACGAACGTAATGATGTCTGTGATGCATGTCAAAAAGGTAAACAAACAAAGTCTTCGTTTAAATCAAAGAAGATAGTTTCAACTGAAAGACCACTCCAAATGATTCACATGGACTTGGTCGGTACATCTAGAGTAAAAAGCTTTGGAGGAAATCTTTATACCCTTGTAATAGTTGATGACTATTCGAGGTTTACCTGGACTTTGTTTCTTTCCTCTAAAGATGAAACTTTTAATGCTTTCATTGTTTTTGCCAAAAAGGTTCAAAATGAGAAAGGTATATCTATTGTGTCAATCAGGTCAGATCACGGAGGAGAATTTGAAAACAACGAATTTGCAGACTATTGTGAGGAACATGGAATTGACCACAACTTTTCTGCACCAAGGACTCCTCAACAGAACGGAGTAGTTGAACGAAAGAATAGAGTACTCACGGAGATGGCTAGAGCAATGCTAAATGAGAAAGGGGTCTCACAAGTATTCTGGGCAGAAGCAATGAGCACAGCTTGCTATATATCTAATAGAGCCTACATCAGAACACTGCTCGGGAAGACTCCATATGAATTGTACAGGGGGAGAAAACCCAATCTGTCACACCTAAGGATCTTTGGAAGCAGATGCTATATCCACAACAACAACAAAGAAAACCTGGGTAAATTCGATCCTAAAGCTGATGAGGGTTTGTTTCTTGGCTACTCTAATCGTAGTAAAGCATATAGAATTTTCAATAAACGAACTTTTACAATAGAAGAATCAATTCATGTGGTGTTTGCTGAAACTGAAGCAATTTCGAAACCTGTAGATGATGATGCTGAAATCGTTCAAAATTTTCAAAAACTGGATTTGAACAAAAACTCGAACAAATTATTTTCAGAAACCGTTTCAGAAAACAGGGATGATTTAAACGATCCCTCTTACAAGAAAATCTAGAGCAGCCAAAGGCATGGAGACATAACCGAGATCATCCTCTGAACAAGTCATTGGTAAAGTCAATGAAGGGGTCAAAACCCGGAGACAAATAGTCAATGAAGTTCTTTTTTCTGCATTCATATCTCACATTGAACCCTCTAATATTGACGAAGCACTATCAGATGAATTCTGGATAGTTGCAATGCAGGAAGAGCTTAACCAATTTGAGAGAAATCAAGTTTGGGAATTGGTACCCAGACCAGAAGACCATCCGGTCATTGGCACCAAATGGGTATTCAAAAACAAGCTCGATGAATCGGCTCAGATCGTCAGAAACAAAGCCAGATTAGTAGCAAAAGGCTATAATCAAGAAGAGGGAATCGATTATGAAGAAACGTATGCTCCTGTAGCTAGATTGGAAGCCATACGAGTTCTTTTGGCATTTGCTTGCATCAAAGATTTCAAACTATTTCAAATGGATGTTAAAAGTGCATTTCTGAACGGTTACATATCAGAAGAAGTGTTTATCGAACAACCTCCCGGTTTTGAAAATTCAAATTTTCCTAATCATGTTTACAAACTTAAAAAGGCTTTGTACGGTTTGAAACAAGCTCCTAGAGCTTGGTATGAACGACTTAGCAACTTCCTGATAGAAAAAGGTTTTGAAAGAGGTAAAGTGGATGCCACACTTTTCATTAAAAGAAGTAAGAAAGATCTTTTGATTGTTCAAATATATGTAGATGATATTATTTTCGGTGCTACTAACGAAGATCTCTGTCAAGAATTTGCTAAGCTTATGCAGGGAGAATTCGAGATGTCCATGATGGGAGAACTAAACTTCTTTCTGGGATTACAAATCAAACAAAAGAAAAACGGTATATTTATATCCCAGACGAATATGTAAAGGAGTTGCTGAAGAAATTCGAATGGAGAATGCCAAAAGTGTAAAGACTCCTATGAGCTCAACCTGTTCGCTTGATGTAGACGAAGACGGGAAAGACATAAATCTAACAAGATATAGAGGGATGATCGGTTCTTTACTATACCTCACTGCAAGTAGACCAGATATTCAGTTCAGGTGGGAATGTGTGCAAGATATCAGTCAGCTCCAAAAGAGTCACATGAAGAAGCCGTCAAGAGGATACTCAGATATCTTGTAGGAACTCAAAATTTAGGAATCTGGTATCCAAAAAGAGGAACCGAATATCTAATGGGATACTCAGACGCAGATCACGGTGGATAAAAAACAGACAGAAAAAGCACCAGTGGACAATGTCAATTCTTCGGAGGATGTCTTGTCTCATGGTCAAGTAAAAAGCAAAACACCGTGGCAATCTCCTCAACAGAAATCAGAATATGTAGCCACTGCCTGCTGTTGTGCTCAGATCTTATGGCTAAACCACAAATACAAGATCTAGGAATCAACTTACGCGAGATTCCAATCTTATGTGATAATACGAGCACGATAAGTCTGTCCAAGAATCCAGTCCATCATGCTCGAACCAACACATCGATGTCCGACATCACTTCATTCGGGACCATGTTCAAAAGAAGATGTAAAGGTTGAGTTCATCCCCACTGAATATCAGATAGCCGACATCTTCACACAAAACCTCTAGATCAACAGAAGTTCAACTTCTTCAGAAGAGAATTGGGAATGGTAAATCCCCATGAACTGTAAGAAATCTCTGCTATCTCTCAAGATTAATTGTTTAAATTATTTTTTTTGATGATAAAATAACTAACTTAAGCATCGGAGCATGTAGAAATTTGTTTTGCAGGAAGCTCTGTTTTCGATGAAGAAAAACAGAGGTAAACAGAGTATTAGATTATCGATCAATTGATCGATAATCCTGAAGGCAAGAAGAAGATAATTTTATCGATCAGCTGATCGATAATTCACTTTGTAAAGAAAGGGAGTCGCTCCAACACTACAATTATCGATAACGTGATCGATAAACTGCTATTGATCAGAACATCGATCAAGAGCCTCAAGGATTCGAGACCCATCCTTCAAAATTGGTAAGCATTGATCGATAATGACCGAAAACTTAATTATCGAACAGATACTCGATAAATAGATCAGGTACGCATTACTTTTTTACTACTTTATCGATAATATGTCTGAATAATCATGATTCGATAACGTATCGATAAATCTGCTCTATGTTCAAGTGTGTTCTTCATAATTATCGAAACGTGATCGATCAATGTTTGATCGATAACTTGATCGATATTTTGAAGACTATACGGATACTAGTTCTGAAACCCTTTGTCAGTTTTCGAACCCTAACTCGAAAAATATCCGGGTCCCTGTTTTGCGCAACGGTCAGGAATCACCACTATCTTAAATCCTTCAACCTTTCTTCCACTCGAATCCATCTCTGCTCTCTTTCCACCTTCACCCACCTCAAAATCGCCGTTTTCAACCGATTAATCTGTCAGAAACCACTCGGTACTTCCGAAATGGCTCGGGTGAAGCAGCCGAATGTAGAAAGGGAAGAAGCGCAGGAGAAACAACCTCAATCAAGCGACACCACTACTTCGGTACTCGAAAACGCTATAGACCGAAGGTAAGGGAGGAATCAATGAAGAAGAAGGCTACTCTGAAAATTCGTGAGAGTCGGGCAGAAGAGCAACCGACCTCTCTCAGAAAATCTCCCCGGTCCAAATCAAAATTACCGATAGTGACTGAAGAATCGGAGACCGAGTCGGATGATGGTGCCTCAGTTCAGAAAGCCGTGGAATCCGCTTTGAACATATCCATCCCAAACAACCAAGAAAGAAGAAACAGAGGCAAGTGAAGGAGTTGCACGGGAAATTCCTCCTGAAGGTATATCCACTGAATTTTCTGAGTTATTATCTGGCAATCTCGATAATGAAGTTAATGTAGCAAAGTATAAAGCCGATTTTGCCAATAGAAATTCTGTCCCGTGGTATCTGTGGATTTAGAGGGTCTGAGGAAAAACAAACAGATTGATCTTGATTTAAGTGACCCACTGCACATTATTCAAATTGGTTAATCATTGGTGGTGAATACTGCCCTGAAGTGGTTAAAAGGTTCTACTGTAATATGGAATCAGTGGAAAATGATGATAAAGACAATCTATAGAAAATTGTCTGAAAGTTACACTGAGAGGCAGAGCTTTTAAACTCACAAGTGCCAAAATAAATGAGCTGCTAGGGACTCAAGATTTTGTGCGAGTGGCGACATGAATGAAGTAAAGGCTTACAGAATTTTAATGCAGAGTAGTGATTACCCCCGGTGAGCTGAAATTTTCCCCCTAAGCAGATGTGCGATTTCTATAGGATCATCCATTACATCTATTCTAGGAGCATGGTAAACAAATCCGGTAGTTTCTCACTCTCACTCAGGATGATTATCTTCTTCTAGCCCGGATTATTAGTGGGGAAAAGATTAATATTGGGGATCTTATTTACTCTGAGATGAAGGACTTTGTTCTTAATAAGTCCAGATCAACCCCAATTCCCTATCCTCAGCTGGCCACCTATTTCCTTCAGGCACATAACATTGCTCCATTTGAGCCTGGGGAACTCAAGACCAAGGTTCCTGGTTTTGGCCTCACTCAGCTCCACAAAATGAGGATCTCTGTTCCCTTTACACCATCACGAAAGAGTATCTCAAAAGGATAAGGAAAAGCAACCTGCTGCTAGTACATCTCGGACCCAGGATGAAGCTGAATCCACTGCTGCTCCATCTCATACCCCTGGTCCATCTTTTATGGAGAGATCCCTCAGGGAAATGTTTCAGGCTGAGCTTCACGCATTTGAGACCAGAGTCTACTCCACTGCCAGAGACTATGGGGAAATTTCTGATCGGAAGTTTGATGGCATTTCTAAGATTCTGGACCTTCACCAACAGGCTATGGTGGTTTTGGAAAGAGAAGTTACCGAGAGGTTTAATTCAGTGGACAAGGAACTTCAAGAGCTTAAAGGCTTGGTTACCTCTCTCTGCCAGCATTTCACTACACCTAGCACAAGCTTCAGCTATGAGGATCTCCTCTTCATCCTACCTCTCCACCTCACCCTGAGCCTGCACCTCCTTCCTCTCTCCTTACCCACTTCTCTCCTATTTCCACCACTTCTCCTTCTGTTCCATCTACTTCTACTCTACTCCAGTCCCTACTACTCTTGCTCTTATCACTGTACCCCAACCTGTTCCCTCCTTTCATTTTCCATCTATTTCTCCACTTTTTTCCCCTTCCCCTCCCCTATTCCCCTGACCATTCCTTCGGTTCATACCCCTTCTGATGCTGACAAAAAGGGGAGAAGAAAACTGATGATGTTTCGTAGTTTATTTATGGTTTTATGGTTGCTTTATGGTTCTATTTTATGACTTTATGTTATCTTCTTTTCTGTCATTTTTGTGTACCTGGATAGTGTTTTTATCGATAATATTTTCTTGATATTTATTTGCTTTTCACACGTATTTTGAGGTTATGAAACTGGTTGATTTATAACTTATGTTTTGTCATCATCAAAAAGGGGGAGATGTTAGGATTATAGTTTTGATGATAAC
This sequence comes from Neltuma alba, assembly GCF_004799145.2. Classification (NCBI taxonomy): domain Eukaryota; kingdom Viridiplantae; phylum Streptophyta; class Magnoliopsida; order Fabales; family Fabaceae; genus Neltuma; species Neltuma alba. Next base: position 19,375 of record NW_021635196.1, read on the forward strand.
AAAGTCAGATAATTTGAATTAAGTATTTTGATCGATCAACTGATCGATCAATCATTTATCGCTAAGGTTACAGATAATTGTTCAAGTGTAAATCAGGTTTATAGTAGGTATTTTGATCGAAGAACCATTCGATAAGTAGTTAATCGATAAAATGATCGATTATCGCTAACGTGGAAATCACACAAGATTATGGTTAATTATCGATCAACTGATCGATAATATCAGATAAACAATGAAGTTACTGATAAAGAGAACCAAATCTGAAGTGTATTTATCGATCACATGATCGATAAATCAGTTATCAATAACGACTTCGATAAAAGGTAACACAATCTACTTGCTCTGCACATTAAGTCTGTTACCAATTTGTCGATCATATTCTCGATCATTTGTTTATCGATCACATGTTCGAACATTATGCTCTAACTCTCTGAATGCAGGTAATCATCTTTACTGATGGATCGATAACCTTATTGATCATAAAATTATCGATCACATGATCGATAATCAATGTCTTTATCTACTTTTATTTAGTTTTCCTGCAACCAAATTATCGATAACATTATCGATAAATTTAACTTGTTTGCATAAATAACTTTTCACATAACATGATCGATAAAGAGTCTAAGGATTGCTATATTCGCATTAACTTATGTTGAACTATTTTCGATCACCTAATCGATCATTGGTTTTTCGATAATATGATCGATCATTCAATTCCCTGAAACTCATGTTTTCACAAAACGTGATCGATAATCAGTTTCTTTGCCTTACAGGATTAAATTTCTTTTCTCACTTTATTCGATCACTTGTTCGAATATTCATTGATCGATCACCTGTTCGATCACTTCAGATAGTCTGTGTCTTTCATTGAATATATTCATACCCATGGTTTATCGATAACATTATCCATCATACATTTATCGATAAGTTGTTCGATCATCAATGACTGAAGTTTCATTTCAATAACATTTGAATTATCGATAATCTGTTCGATCAAACAAGTGTTCGATCACTTGTTCGATCATGGAACGATTTCCTTTTACTATGATAATTCTTAAAGTCAATGATCCAACACTTGATCGATAATATTGGTGAACTAATTCGAAAAGTCTTCATTCTGTTTATCGATAACATGATCTATCATCAAGTAATCGATCATCTCTTCGATCAAACAGAACCAGAATGTCTTTCTGCTCTTCTTATAGATAAATCATTTCGTCACAAATCTTTGAATGATGAATTTGTTTTCTCTTCTTAGTTCATGACTAAAGTATTCACCGCAAGACTCTTATTTGCTTAAAGCTTAAAATATGCAGATTAATGAAAACGAATGCAACGGCTCTTCAACGGGATTACGTAGACTGCAACCTACAGTGTCAGAAGCTCAGACGCATTAATGGCGGAACCGTTGAAACCAGCGAAACACGCAAACGGAGTCACAACGGCTAGAAGCTCTTCCGTCTAACGGCTACTTAACGATATCAACTATAAAAGGCGCGAAGAAGCATTAATGAAGAGATCGAATACTGGAACTACCACCTGCGATTATTTAGTCTAGCATTCAATACTCTGTTTTCACGTTACTACCGAGCATCAGTGTTCATCATTAAATTCACTCTGTAAGAGAGCCAATTACTACTCTTATTAAATACCTGAGTGATACTCAAGAGTGTGGACTCTTGAGAGGGCTTGTATCCTTACGGGAGTAAGGGGGAGTGATTGAGCGATTCAATTACTGTACCGAGGCACCAAGAGCCCTGTCGATCTTGGAAGATAGTGAAATACTCAGAGGTGTTCTGGGGACTGGAAGTAGGTCACGTGGTTTAGACCGAACCAGTATAAATCTTGTGTCTTCTCTCTGCGGTTAAATTTCTCCTTACTCTGACTCTCTGTTTTTATTCAATACTGTCACGCATTTAATTTAAATTTTTGTAAACTCACCCAATTCACCCCCCTCTTGGGTGAGATTGTTTCTAACATATCATGCTTCAAAAGAAGAGGCAAGGAGTTGGTGGAGATGATGGTGACTTAGAGTTTACTCTTGATGAAACCCCCCTTTTCACAGCTACTCGACCTAAAACAGTTAGAGATACTTGTTGTTAGAGATGACTATGCTATTAGAGATTATCATTGTGAAGGAATTTGGGAGGATAATTGTTGTAAGGCTTAAATGAACTATTTGATATTTCTTATTAAATTCATTTCATATTTATTATTATTATTCATAATATGATGTTTTTTTGTTAAATATACTTAATGTTTTATATTAACTTGATATTTCTTATTCTTACATTTATTAATTGGTTGTTCTTTGAACAGGAAATGGACAGATCTGGTCAATGGGTTCCGGTGACGACAGCTCTTTTACTAGCTAAAGAAAGGGTAGAGGGCCAACCCGTATGAGGCATTTGGCTTTACATGATGAGACCACACAACCTATGAAGATTACAGGAGAGTTTGATGATGATTTGAAGCCTATAGGAAAGACTGGAGCTCAATTTACTAGTTATATGGGTTATGTCGCACACAGTAAGATTGCGATTGACATTCCTAGCTGGAAGAAGGTGGACAAAGATTTAAAGCAAAACATTTGGGAGGATATTTTGGTACATTATGAATTTTTTCTCTATTTGTTTTAATTATAATTGTTTATTTACTTATAACTCTATGCTATTGTATTACAGCTGACATTTTATATTCCCGCCACTGAGCAAATGAGAGACCATTTGTTTAAGCAACTTGATGAACGGTGGAGGGATTTTAAATCCACGCTAAAAACACACTATATTCATGAAAAAAGAAAGGGTGAGTATCCTAAGGAACAATACTAGTTCATTAGTGATGAGCCATGGGAGCGTTTTGTGAAGCAATGTGAAGACCCTGCCTTTTGTCACATCCTAAAAGTTTTCACTTGGTTATAGGGAATCAAAAATTGGGATAAGGGTCAATGTAGAAACTAACAGAGAGACGAATTAACTTTCGATGTGAAGCCTCGAAAAGGTCCGGACTGGCATTTTCATAACTATCTGTTTAGGAAGGGCAAAATGGGAAAATTTGAGAAAAATTCTAGAAAATTCTTGAAAAATGGGAAAAGTGTAGAGTAGAGGTTTTGAAAGCTCGGTTGAGACCCAAAAAGTAGAATTTCAGTGAAAATGATTTATTATGGAATTTCCCGTAAACAAAGGTTTTTCAGAAAAATATTAGAAAATCAGAGGAAAATAATTATTTTGATTTGTTAGAGGCCTCAATAAACTTGAGAAAATGTGGATAAATTCTCCAAAATTTGGGAGAGAACTTATAAAATTGTTTCTAGGCCCTGGAAGTCCAAGAATTAATTTTTGGGAATTTATTATGCCTCAGAATCCCTAATAAAGGCCGAATTGGAGAAAATTCAAAATAAATGCCTAGGTGGGACAAAATTCTAAAAATTTCCATATCAAAATTTTATATTAAAAGGTAAACTATCATGGAGAGAAAGGAATTTTTGGAGGCTAGAAAAATTTTCGAATGTTTCGATGAAGAGTAATTGAAAAAGTTTCGGAATAAGTTAGAATGGTGATTTGGCTTGTGGGCCAACTTTTTGGGCCAGTCTAAACTATTTGTGGGGCCCACAATGGACCCAAGAAGGGAGGAAATTCGTGCACTTTCCAGATCCTTCAATTTTAATTAAATAAAAAGTGAAAATAAGCGATAAATGGTTGGAAATATCTAGTAAAGGGACACTTGTGCAAATCTGATCATTTCACACACTTGATGGCTACCACATACACCTTATTAGGTGTACCAATTCAGCCAAATCAGGGGGCAACAGGGTAGACTTGAATTTTCTATAAATACCCCTTGAAAATACCAAGAAAAATGCTAGAAAATTGGAAAAAATAGGGGAGACTCTGTCACTATTCATCCAGCCCTTTTGTTTGAAAATCTTGAGCATTTTAGGCAAGAAATCATCCAACATACATGAAGGAAACATTAAGGTATGTCTAAGCATCATTGTCCCTAAGTATTATATTGATTAGAATAGGATTTTTGCTTGGAAAATACTGGAAAAATACTAGAAAATGCTGAATATTTTGGTTGGGATGTGTGATGCTTAGGAAGTGCAATAAGGAAGATTAAATGGTGTATGGATTGATTTTTAGATGAAATCGAGATTAGGGTTAAGGGAGGAATTTTCAGTCTGCCACTGTTCATGTAGAAGCAATTTGATTTTGCTTGATTTGATGAATTCTAATGGCTTTAAAAACATGTTTTTGTGTAGGGATATATTGTTGAAAGTCTTTAAAATCATTGGAATCAAAAATAGAATTTATAAAAATATATAACCCCCTATTCGGCCAGTCACTGTTCATGGGGGAGGAGTTTAAATTTCAAAAATCTGATTGCACCATTGGATTCCTCATGAAAAATTGTGTAGGATTGAGTCATGAAGTTATTGATTCTAAAGGAGGAATCATATGGTTAAAAATCTAAGAAAAGGGGAGAATTATTGAGTTAAAGTTTAAGAATTGTGTTTAAGTTGTTTAGGGATTAATGTGACCTATGTTTATGATTGGTTTAATAGGTATTATGAGGAGGAACCAAGAGGCAGCTTTGTTCTTGAAGTAACCAATTGGACAAGTATTAAAAAGGTAGCTTTGAATTATAATTTGATTGTTAATCTTGCTTGTTTAATGTGATTGTGTTGTTTGCTTGGGTGGAGGAACTTGTGTTGTGGCATGGATTGGTTGAATGACGTTGGTTTATACTTTGACCAAATGCATTGAATTATGCCATTATGGAGGTGTTGATGTTCCTCTTTTAGCATGGCATTAAGCATGATTTTATGTGGTTGATTATGCCTTGAGGTATGATAACATGTCACATGTTAACTTGCTTGATTTACATGACAATTGTAATTCAAATGTTACTGAGATTTCCATCAAATCTCATTCCCCTATGTTAAATTATGTCTCAAATAGGGAATGATTCATCCAATGGCAAGGGCAAGGAAATGGTTTTGGGATGAAGAAGCAATAGGGATTTCATGTCATTTTGGAAAGTTATGTAATGCTTTAATGAGTTTGATGTTAAACGTAATAGAGTATGAATGTTAATATGATGTAAATTATGTTTATGTGAGATGCCTTAATGTTGGAAATTTGAATGTATAATGCCAAAGGGATGTGGATAGAGGAAAAAGGGAAAAGAATTTAAGAAAATAGAGTTAGGGGATAAAATCTCCCTAAATAATGCTAAACTTGTGGTACATAAAATAATGGGCAATTGTTAGAATTTTGGCATGAAATTTTACAAGCTTATAGATCTCATTTTTAGCTTTAAATCAAGTGGTAAACCATTAAAATTAGAGTTTTGTGCTAAGAGTTATGCCTTTCCAAATTTGGGCAAAAATACTAGAAATTGGAAGATTGACCAAATGAACAGTGCAGCTTGTCAAATTTTCTGATGCTTTTCTGGATGGAATTGGTCCAATGAATATTTTTCCTCTATAGAAATCTTATCAAGCTTCACGTGAAAATTGGAACCACCTCATTTTGATTTTTTTAGAATTAGTTATGAATTTTGAAAATTGACCCATTTTTGGATGAATAATGTACGGACAGAATGAAAGGTGAAATTCTAAAACTGAAACTTTTCATCCAGAAATGCTGCGAAACATGTTATAATAATTCCAATTGACATGTAATAGGTTTATAAAGAGGGTGTGACACATTTCAGATTTGGTTTCTTCAAACTTAGTTTTTAATTAGTTCATATTTTATTTAACTAAACTAACTTTTTGAATTTGTTTCATTATCATAGGCATTGAGTTAAAAGAACAAACAATATCTGAGCAGAATGTGTACCAACATACCATGTCTTGTCCAGGGTATGGTGGGTTGAAAGAAGTATGATAGAGGAGCGGATGAAGAATGCATAGATGGTTGCTGCTTCAGATCCTACTGCTACATTTCCCCCATTAAGCATCCTTCTCGCCAAGAAAAATTAAAGGCGGCGAGGATTAAAAAGGGTCAATACATCACTCCAAAGTCTACTGCTCTTGCTGAGAGGATTGTAAGTAATATTTAAGAATTATGCTTCATCAATTGCTTTTTTCAATTATCTCAAATTGAATTTGTTGCTTTAATGTTACAGGATACACTTAAGGAGCAATTATCCTAAGGTACATTCATCCCTCAAGAATGGATGCATATCTTGGCCACTTCCATTGGAAAGGTTGACCATCCTGATAGAGTCAGAGGGACCCCTAAAGGGATTGGTATTAAACAATTTTTTGGCTGTAGTTCACGAAGAAGCACTGGATCATCCTTTGCTAACATGGTATCTAAAGAGGAGCTTGACCAGTGATTATAGGAAGAAACAAAGATATTCAAGCTAAACTCGGTGAACAACACATGGCAGAGCTGTAAAAGATACGTCAGGAATTCGATACCAAGTTTTAACAGCTAATGATGATGATGGGCATGGCCAGATTCCAGATGCCCTGAGAGTCTGAACCTTCCCAGGTAATAACAACACATCTTTTCAAATCTTTTAAAGGTTCATTTGATCCATTTAAACTTATTTAATATGCCTTAACTAATTTCATATGATGTTTTAGGGTTCGCCTATGATGAAAAGTGGGAAGGGCAGTAATAATCAGACACAGCAACTGACAGTGTCTGACCTTAACCTTAGCCTAACCCTGTCGAAGATAATGGAATGCTGTGTGCTTTCTATGCGGATTATGAAAATTCAACTGTTCATGTCGCTAATGGTTGAGCATTCTTAGGCACAACGATTTATGGCAAGAAATTTTTGAGCAATAAAGCGAGGGTGACAGTGGATAGGATTCTTCGTGGTCATTACGGTACACCAGTACCCAATCCTACTGATGAGGTTCGACTACTGGCTCAGGCTAAAGGACATTTCATTTTGTGGTAAAGAAATTTATTGTAAGGCCAATGGCGAAGAAGGCAACGGCGAAGAAGACCACAAAGGGTGCATCATTAGATCCTGTACTCCTGCCTCTTCCTGGTGATGTTGCACTTATGTATTCCAGTTTGGAGGTTATTTATTCCGTAGTGGCAAACATGGATAAGCCTATTACTTTCAAGATGTCACTGGGGATTAAGTGTTCAAATATAACATACGACTTCACAATTGACAAGAAGGACCTTGTTCAATTCCTCAACTTTGAGGAGTTGGATATAGTCTTCATGTAGCTGGTTATTTTGTAAGTTACAATATCATTTTCTTATTTCATGTTATACTTTATGCATGTCCTAATGTTTCTTATTTGAACAACAGGCACTTTACTCAAATCTGTCGAAACGGAGGGCTTGAGGGAACATATGGTTTTATGTGTCCTCAAAGGGTGCAGAAAGAGCTTAATACTGTGGAAGCGAGTACATGATGACCACAATGACTCAGACAAGAAAGCAAATATATTTTGCACCTTACGTGAAAGGGTAAGTATATTATTGTATTTGAGATACACAAGTTGTATGTGTAAAAATGGCTGATCACCCAAGAGGGGGGTGAATTGGGTTTAATTAAATTAAAAACATTTTCACAATGTAATAAAATTCATAAGATATACTGAGTATAAAAATAATAAATCGACATAAGCATAATCACAGTAGTAAAATGGTTTAGCTGAAAATATAAGAAGTAAGGAAGAGAAGATGTAAACTATGATTTATCTTGGTTCGGTCCTCACCGACCTACGTCCAGTCCCCAGGCTCCCCCTGAGATTTTCAATCCACTATCTCCCTCAAGTTTAACACAGGTACTTGAGAACCACTACAACCATAAGTTTGATCCGGGCACTTGTGTCGCCACTTACAATCCTTAACTAACCAGTCTAATTCAACAACAACCTCTCACTGAGGTAATACTCCCCCTTACACACCGTAAGGATACAATCTGATAATGATAAAGAAGATTGAATATTTTTCTCTCAAAGAAGTGATAGATGAATCTTAAACACGTTTGGAAAACTCTCCTCTCTATCTTACGAATACATATGTTTTTGTCTATAAAGTACAAGACAGGGAGTTTTCTCTCGAAGCTCTAAATGAGAATATATTGATTCGGCATTTTAGCATTTGATGTTGTAAGCTCAAACTCTTCTTCTTCTTCTTGTTTTGAATGCTCTTCTATTTATAGATGATGTTGGGTACTTGACCGTTGAGCATTTTCTTCCCGTTTGGCTTGAAGAATATGACCGTTGAAACTAGCCGTTGGAAGTTTTTGACAAAAGTCATTCTTCACATCATAATTCATTGTGGCTCTTTACCTGAAATAATCTTCCTCAGATCAAGTGATAGTATCTGATAATCTTAGAAACAATAAGTTGGAAAATATGGAATCAATCATCAGACATTCAGATATTCAGAAAGTAAGATGAACTTACTTAATCGATGCCTTGATCGATAATCCTTTGATCGATCATATTATCGATTAATTATATGAAGAAAAGATATAGCAGATATATGCAATTATCAAATAGATTATGGATCATATGATGATCGAACATGTGATCGATAATTGATGAAACATCAATGCAGTGAGCTTTAAATGATTATGCAAGAGTAAACTTTTTCAAGTTATGTTTGCCTTCGTATCCTTTTAGTAGAGAGTTATGTGTAAAAGAAGGCTGAGAAAAGCTTAAAGATAAAAAGATAAAATATTTCAAAATCATCGTGAAATGCTGTTATGAAATGAACTTGTATAGTGAATCAATTAGGTTATCGATAAATAAAGTGTTACAGTAATAATTTTGAATCACTAATTTTCGAACACTTTATCGATAAAAAGATGATAGATAACTTTATCGATAGATGATGAGTGAAAATATGTTTAGTGAAAAACACACGACTATGTAGGTTAATCGAATAGGTGATCGATTAATGAATGATCGATCATGTTATCGATAAAGAGGTTTATTCTTGTAAAATCAAAGAACTGATTTATCGATCACGTTATGTGAAAACAAGGTAAAAATGAAGTGCAGTGATCGATCATATTATCGATAATGAGATTATTGATCCCGTGATCGAAGAATCATGGTTTAAGAGCGATGTACCAATGATCGATCATGTGATCGATAATTTATTGATCGATCAGGTGATCGATAAGCTACTTGGATGAGTACCAATTTATTTGAGTCATTATCGATTTAACCTCCTGATCGATCAGTGGATCGATAAACCTTTTGTTATGA